>NC_079222.1:21802369-21829869 GCF_029633865.1 Lampris incognitus
GGTGAATGTTTTTCAAGCAAATATACATGAGAACAACAAACAAGACGAACCAGTATCTACTGGTTGAGTCAAATTGTTAACTGAAGAAGGTACCAAGATTAAGATGCTGTCACTATTTATGTATGAATTAACTTTATTCAGGTTCGGCTGTTTATGTGTCATGAATGCAGGTTAGCCATTTTCCTGTCACATTACCTCGTAAAACTGAAGCTATAAAAGGATATGCACATTTATTCTTGAAAATATTTTTCACAACTATTTAAGAAAATGTTATGGTAAACTGCATTTACTCATACCGTAGTTTAAGCAAATACAACCTGATACATATTTAAAGGAAGAAAAACAGATTCTACACTTTTTTTAATGTCTTACAATGCCCTGAGCAGAATATATTAACCACAACCTTGTCAGACAATTCTGACAGGGTTATTATGCTGTCATAATAATAATAATAATAATAAACATGCTCAGAGCCGTAACACTAGAGAGAGGAAATCAGGATGCCTGCTGGGGGCCGGGGATTGACAGGTGCTCGCTCAGCTCACATGGCTGGCAAGACACACAAATGAATGCAGCTGTGTACACATGGGATTCTTGTACGTCAACATAGTACTAGTATTTACAAATTGAGGAGATGCAAAGTCACACACAGGACAGACACACACACACACACACACACACACACACACACACACACACACACACAGATAGCCAATCACAAACAGTCACACACATCCATGGACATGCACCACAATCAGTTCACCCCTCTGTGATCCTAGAGCTACAGCTATAGCTTTCTCTGTGCTGCAAAGCATCTATCAAAGCACCACACATGTACCACAAGAGGGTTGAACGTGTCAGTGGTCTGTATCCCGGCTTACTCTCTGTCTGCTAACACACACGTAGATAAAGGGCTAATGAGGTTCATTTGTAAACAATGTTTTGGTTTATTATTATTATTTTTATTATTATTCCCCATTTTTCTCCCCAATTGCATCCGGCCAATTACCCCGCTCTTCTGAGTCGTCCCGGTCGCTGCTCCAACCCCTCTGCCGATCCGGGGAGGGCTGCAGACTACCACGTGCCTCCCCCGATACATGTGGTGTCGCCAGCCACTACTTTTCACCTGACAGTGAGGAGTTTCGCCAGGGGGACGTAGCGCGTGGGAGGATCACTCTATTCCTCCCAGTTCCGCTTCCCCCTCCCCCCCCGAACAGGTGCCCTGACCAACCAGAGGAGGCGCTAGTGCAGCAACCAGGATACATACCCATATCCGGCTCCCCACCTGCATCCATCAATCGGTTCATTATCCAAGCCGCTTATCCTGATCAGGGTCGCGATGATGCTGGAGCCCATCCCAGTAGTCACTTCCAAGTGTGTCTGTAGGGAGGCCCACCAAGCCAGAGGCAACACGGGGGAGTCGAACCGGCGATCCCCGTGTTGATATGCAACATAATAGACCACTACGCTACCCGGATGCCCAATTTGTAAACAATGTTAATATACAAATTAACAAGGTTAAGTACAGGTAGGTGTTCTTTCTTTCACAAGATTAGCCAGTTCTAATTCCCATCTCCTCCGTACCAACGCCCAAACCGCACCCTGGCAGCCATACTGTACATAAGTACATTATGTTTTCTGTTCAATCATTTTGCATTTCCTGTTCTGATGGTAAATGTTATATTTCAGTATATTTCAGTGTATTTTATTGTGTACAGTTAAGCATTGTATAAGAGGTTGAAAATGTCACACATTCAAATGGACGAGGACAAGGTTCCAGCTGATGGTTTTAGTTTTGGTTTTGGAAGGTGGACATTTGTCAGTGGGTCACCTTTTACCCCAGCCCGAGTTGCAAATACTGTAGCTTCACCAGCTTTCTGTTCTACTCACACATGTAGTCATGCAGCTTCAAGTGCTTGTCCGGGAGATACACTTTCAAGCCTCCCAGCCCCAGCTGGCCCAGCATTGAACAACCTCATAACACATATTGTTCGGCAGGCAGGACAGACTGCAAGAGATCTGCTAAGGAGTGAATGTGGAGGAAGAGATGCGAGTGGCGCACAAGCTCAGAGCAGTGCAGGCCAGCCGTCCAGTGACCCCACTTACCTCAACTTGACTGGTGCAAAGCTTGTCCTACAGCCAGAGGTTTTCAGAGGAGATGGGTCTGACAAGAGCCCAGGCTGTGAGTGGGAAGAGTTAATGGACGTGTACTTCAGGAAGCGAGCCACACCTCTGGTAGAACAGCACTCTGAACTAATGTCGAAGTTAATAGGCGAGGCCAAGGACATAGTGAGAATAACCCTGGGAAGCAGTCCATCCATAATGTACATAAGTAACACAGACTCTTGGTTTCTAGAAGGTGCGAGCTGTTAGCAGTGGTATTGGATGTGCATACACTTGAGGGGAGGGTGCAGAACTGTTCTGATATCACGATGTTGTTGTCTAAAAGTAAAGACTTGCCGCAGTCAAGATGTAATTTTGTGTTGTGAAAAAAAAGTGGATAAGTAAAACAATCTACTCAGGCAGCAGTAGATCAGGAGGTAGAGCAGGTCGTCTGGTAACTGAAAGGTTGTTGGTTCGATCTTCGGTTCGCCCGGCAAGACACCTAACCTCGATCATCTGTTGCCTTACATGGTTGACACTGCTGTCGATGTATGAGTGTGTGTGTTGGTAAACTGCGAGGCGTAGCTTCGGGTGGCGTGGCGGTCTTTTCCCTTGCCTACCAACACAGGTATCGCCGGTGCAAATCCACGTGTTACCTCCGGCTTGGTCAGGCGTCCCTACAGACACAATTGGTCGTGTCTGTAGGTGGGAATCCGGATGTGGGTATGTGTCCTGGTCACGACACTAGCGCCTCCTCTGGTCGGTCGGTGTTTATACTTTTTTTGTGCAAATTTATTAAATTTTGAAAATCAAAAAACCGTCAAAAAGACGGCCTTTGTCATTCTACTTAATGCGTTGTTTTATGTTTTCTTAAGATGTCCCGAAAATGTTTATGTCTTCCTAAAATGCCAATAACATATGTTTATAAAAAATGACAACTGTTTTGCATACAATGTGCAAAACATTGCCGCCAGACCGCCCTCGGTGTTGTCAGAACTGCTGGTCTGCATGGGCTAGCAGTTAGCTTAGCCTGACCCGCTTCCGCATCCTGTCAGACTGCCCTTGGTGTTACCTCTTCGGGCACAGCTCCAATCAGGGCCGTGGTCCCTGGGCCCACAGGCCGCAGCAGACCAAGCTCTCCCCGCCGATCCAGTGCCAGCTCTCCCAGCCATCAAACGAAGACAAAACAAACAGACGCAGACGTAGACAACGACACTTCATGGAGGATAAAGGCCATCACAAACGTAAGTTCTTCCCACGCCGGTACTGGGTGAGGCCACTGCAAATGTGAATTTGCACCGCCATGTTCCCACACCAGAAGCGGAAGACATACTGAAGAATATTAGGTATGTGCACCCAGCTTTTTTCCCAAGCTGACATCTCAGTGTTGTCAGTACGGGCCTGTACAGATAAATGGCCTGGGATGTGTGCCCATTCAGTGATGTCATGATCATCCACTACTGCATATTGAAATTAATTTTGCCCTTTGACTGGATTTATTGATAAGCAGATTCATCAACATACCATAAACATACCATACATCCCATAGTCAGAAAATATGAAGGGCATTTCCTGTAAATCTACTCCTGGGCTGCAAACCTGCACTGTCATGTCCAAACAATAATGGGGATCACCATCTCCAACAGTAGGGAGCAGAGTAGCAGATTTAGCTATGCAGCATTTGACCTTGACAGTAGGCAGAGATAAGATAATTTTGTTGTATCTCAGCCAGTGCCCTGTAGACAAATGAGCTATATTCTACTATAGCAGAAGAGAGGCCACTGAATTGGGTACTAATAGTGTAACTTTCTGATAACCCACTATATCCCGTGACACAACAATGGCTTTCTCTGCTGCTGCTGCTGCTGCTGCTGCTGCTGCTGCTATTGCTGTCAGACGGAGAGACAGGCCCTATGCTACAATGTCTAATTTTGAGACAAACTATGCAGCTGGTTGTTGGTTTCCCCTATGCAATGCCTTCGCGAAGGAAATTACGCACTTGTAACAGCAGAGAAGTCATAAAGCCCCCCTTTTCATCCACAGTCTGTGTGAATGGTCTGTCTGGGTCAGACAGTCCTAATGTAGGCATGCTAGTCAAAGTCTGTTTTGCTGACTGAAAGCTGTGTCTGCAGCTTCTGTCTATGTCACATTGTCAGTTTCTTTCAGTCCATGGCCATGCATAGCGGGGAATGGTGGAGCCTCTAGGGATAGTCACAGATCCACTCTCTACAGTACCCTGTCATCCAAAAAAAATGGCATCAATTAGACTTCGACTTAGACAGCTTTTATTTGTCATTGCCTTATATGTATGTCTCATACATATAAGTGGACAAATTTAGTTTCACAAGGACGTCAGTGCCACATAAAAACAAATAACACACAATAAATATTAAAAACAAAAAGTGCATTAAAAACAAGAATTACTTCACAGACCTAAACAACACAAGCACAACCGTAGACAAATGAGCTATAGTGAGCAAGACAGTCAAAGTCATTTTATGTTCAGGCTGTCGAGGAACCTCACAGCATGAGGAATGAAACTATTGCATAGTCTGGTGGAGGCAGCACAGATGCTCTGGTACCTACTGCCAGAGGGAAGGAGGGTGAAGTGGATGTGGGATGCATGGGTGGGGTCCTTCTAAGAGCCTTTCGGGTGCACCATGTGTAAAAGATGGTCTGTATGGATGGGAGAGCAGTTCCTATGATCTTTCCAGCTGTCTTCACTATCGGTTGTAGGGTTTTGCTGTCGGAGGCCTTGCAGTTTCCATGCCAGACAGAGATACAGAGGTCAGAATGCTCTCTATGGTGCCTCTATGGTGCCTCTATAGCGCCTCTATGGTGCCTCTATGGTGCCTCTATGGTGCCTCTATAGCGCCTCTATGGTACCTCTATGGTGCCTCTGTAGAATGTAATTACCTATTAGTGCGAGGTTTTGGAATTTTGAGGGGGGCTTCCACTCATTTTGAGCTCAGTGTTTTATCATTTTATACATCGCCTGCCCAAAAAGGTGACTTTTTTCTGGGAAAAAAAAAAGCTATTTACTCAGGCTGGCCTTGTGACCCTGTTCTGCCAGATATGTTACCAGTGCCATGGTGTCAATCTCACAAGCTTGTTTTGTTGGTGAACAAATCATTAAATCCTTAACATACTGTGTCAGTACACCCCCTGCTGGAAGATCTAAATTACCCAGTCTTGCATGCAAAACCTACTCGGGATTGAACAAAACCTTGTGGCATCCTGGTCCACGTTTTACCCTAAAATATAAAAGCAAACAAATACTGGGTGCACAGGGATAAATAATAAATAAATAGATAAATAAATAAATAAAGCCATTTGCCAAGTCAACAACAGAAAACGACATGCTGTCAGGTGGGACCTGTGCAAGGATTGTATGTGGATTAGGTAGAATAGGTGCCCATGTGTGCACTGCTATATGTACTGCTTGTAAATATTGCTGGAATTGACACTCTGCTGTCTGAGTCTCAGGCCTTATCTTTTTAACTGGAAAGAGAGGCAGCCTCACTGGTGAGTGTGCACATGGGATAATGACTCCTGCTGTCAGCAAACCGTTAAAAATGTGTACTATACCTAGTACTGCCTCTGGTTTGACATGGTTGCTATGTGCTTTTAGGTGTCACATGGAGGGGTTCATCCCCTTTAATTAAACCCACATCATATTTTGCCCTGGCCCATAACATTTGTGGCACTTCTTGAAAACTGAATCAATGTTTAACTGAGGGAATGTTCCCCACCCCCATGAGGTTTATTTACTGCCTTGTGCTAAGTAGACGGTCCGTTTCCCCATAAAAGTCCTCTGAAGGGGCGTCCGGGACGGTGTATTTCGTTGCCTACCAAAAAAGGGATCGCCTGTTCGAATCCCTGTGTTACCTCCGGCTTGGTCGACCGTCCCTGCAGGCACAATTGGCTGTGTCTGCGGGTGGGAAGCCGGATGTGGGTAAGTGTCCTGGTCGCTGCACTAGCGCCTCCTCTGGTCTGGTCGGTCGGGGTGCCTGTTCGGGGGGAGGGGAACTGGGGGGGGGGGTAGCATGATTCTCCCGTGCGCTACGTCCCCTGACAACACTCCTCACTGTCAGGTGAAAAGAAGAGCAGCTGGTGACTCCATATGTATCAGAGGAGGCATGTGGTAGTCTGCGGCCCTCCCCCAGACCGGCAGAGGGGGTGGAGCAGCGACCGGGACAGCTGCGGAAATAGGATAATTGGCAAAGAACAATTAGGGAGCAAATGGGAGGTGGGGGGGAATACTATGAAATGGGCATCTATAGGTTTGTATGCGGGGTAAGAATAGCACTCCCTCTGACCTAGTCTCCCATGTACAGTCTTGTGAACACTGAGCAACCCAAAGCTGCTGGATGTCATATATTTTGGCTAGAGGCACGTGTGATGTTAAGTTTGAGTAGAGTTTGCCTAAGGTGGGGGTCAGTACATCCATCACTGCACACATATCATCATCCCAATACATTAATTAATGAATAGTCATAAGATCAGTCTTTCCCTTGCCTGAACCAAAACTGCTCAAACTCTTTATCAGCTCCTTCACTTACAGTGGCTGTGGCATGCAAATCCGATTCTTGCATGAACATGTGCTGTGGTGCCATATGAGTGTACACTACTTTAAACTGACCAGAGGTTATTGATCTGGGCCCTGATGGCAGCAGATTCTATTGATATATGGTCAGTGGCTTACCACGCCCTAATTGTACATTTTACCTGGGAGGTTTGATGCTCCAGTGACTTTAATTCCTTCCACTGTGCAATGCAATATCAAGCCCAATGTACCCATTAGATATCTGGCTAACAGATTTACAGGGAAACATCTGGAACAGAGGAGAGATTTTTTTTTTGTTTATTCTGTCATCATCTTCCATGAAAACTGGCAATGGTGTGGTATATGATTCTCTCACGGCAACAACTGATGCTCCTACAGTATCATGATAGCTACCACTCAATCTTGGGGGAATTTGAAATTAATTTTGTTTTATTACTGGAACTTTAGCTCCGGACTCAAGCAGAAATGTGAGGTTTTTCCTCGCCGCTTCTAAAATCTTTCAGATAAAACCTTAAATCTACACATTGTTGTCATGTTGAATGCATCTGGGCTGTCATGTATTGGTGTGTGTGTGTGTGTGTGTGTGTGTGTGTGTGTGTGTGTGTGTGTGTGTGTGTGTGTGTGTAATTTTGAGGGTGCATTCACCAGACTCTGAAGTCTCCTCCCTCCCCGCCACCAGTCATTCTTCATCTTTGGTGTACACACCGCATGTGTGCCCAGTGGGTCCCAGCCAAATGATCAGGGGCCTCACAGTTCCAACACCCCTCGTCTAAAAGGGCCAGCATTGTGGGGTCCACTGCTCGGAGCTCAACCTCGGCTCCGAGGGGGGTCCAGTGTGCCCTCTGCTTCTCCCTCTGCCTCTGTTGGAGCTCTGCTGCGTCTGGAGCTGTGCCAGCTGTGCCATTTCAAGCTTATCAGTCAGCCGAGCTTTAGCTCGCTGTGCCTTTTTCTCTGAGTGTTTCTTATTCTTTTCACCATACATGGCATGCTCTTGAACAATCGGTCAAGCATCCTCTGTCCCAGCCCACACAGTATTTGCACACCTGGCGGCTGATTTCTTCCTCCATGCCATTCAGGGAGTCATTTTGTTTGTTCGGTGGTGCTGGTGGTGGTAGGCTGCTGTTTTCTCAGAAAACTATGGTCAGTCTGACCAAGCAGTCAGCTAGAGTCTCTCCAGGTGTCTGTTTACTGCCTTTTATTGCCCCCCCATCTCATGGTGGCTATGAAATTATAGCTTATTCAGCCACAGAGTCCCTCCACATGGCACCAATAATCAGCATTATCTGCCCAGTTGTAATGGTCATCCTATTCTGGCGAGCCTCCTTGCACTCTGCCCCATTTCAGTTTCATGCTGTGCGTCAGGAGAGATTTGATTTCTTTCAGAGTTGTTCTGTGTTGGTGTCCAATCTCAAGCAGCACATCAACAACTGCAGCCTCTCCCTGCATGGATATGTCTGGCAGGTTACCACCAAATATCTCAGCTCATCTGGTGTCCAGGCCCTGTAGACATACATTGTAGCATCTCCATCTGCTCTCGGATTGGGCACTTCAATAATTGGGGGGGCATATATGTTTTGCCATCTTGTTCTTCGCGCAACTGGGCTATATATGTTGGACCCCAGGCTTGGCTTTCCTTGTGGGACGGAGGATGTAGCCTTGGCTTTATTCGCTTGGCATGGAGGTGGGGCATTTGCTGGGCTCCATGTGATGGGCTCTGGTGCAGCAGCCAGCTCTTCTCAGCCCTCTTGATATAGACGGGCAGGCTGCTGTTGCTCTGTGGCAAGCTGCTGCTGGTCTGCAGGTCTCTGATGAGTGGGTGAGATGGGAAGAAGATCCAGGTCTTTTTGTGAAAGCTGAGCACGGTGATTAACCTCCCCCCCACGCTGTATATTTTTTCACAATTATTTACCTATTTATTTTCACTGTCTCCTCTTTCCTCATTATAAACGTTCCAATCTACTTTACTTTTCCCCTTTTCTCTTTCATATTTTTCGATCTTACCCTGCAGTTTTTTAGTTGATGTGGTCAAGTCAAGGCAAATTTATTTATAAAGTACATTTAAAAACAACCCACGTTGACCAAACTGCTGTACAGACCAGCGCAGGTAACTAAAAGAGGAATACATGAAGCACAGACATAAACAACAAGGTACATATCTTTATGCATGCTCAATAATCAAGGTAAGCAAGGCTGGATTACGGACCCCGGGGCGCTGGACCACGAGGGGCCCCAAAAGGTCAGGGGTATTGTGTTCACGTATAGTAGGGATCCCCAATCATATCCTACAAGCGACATTTGTTCCAAACCTGCGTCGCGATGCAGGGCTCAAGCTAGTCTCTTTAAGAACTACTACCCTGTTACTTGTTCTGAGCACTTATTGTATTCACTCATTAAAAAAAAAATCTTTCTTGCACTTTTACTTTAGCACTGGTTTTGCTCTTAGATGCTTGTTTAGATGCACTTATACCTCTGATGACTAGTAGTTCTCCTGATTTCCTACGTTAAATGCACTTATTGTAAATCACTTTGGATAAAAGCGTTGGCTAAATGACTGTAATGTAATGTAATGTCCCCAAACTGCAGTCTCTACTGATGCAGAACCCCAAGCTACAAAGTCTCTATTGATGCAGGGGCCCCAAGCTACAGTTTCTATTGATGCGGGGTCCAAGCTACAGTCACTATTGATGCGGGGTCTAAGCTACAGTCTATATTGCTGTAGGGCCCCAAGATCTGAAAGAAACATTTATTTCCTGTTGGTAAGCCGTTGTAAGTGGGACGAAGGCTCTGCAATATGTTTGCGATGCTGTGAGCTGCTGTTCTCATCTGTTTGTTTTGTGATTCAAAATTGTGTTGTACTTTGCAGTCGCCATCCGAATCCCATGCAGATTGGCATAGCGTCGACTACCATGTTGGGCATTTGCATTAGTTTTACATTTAACAATGTTCAGTGTTGTTTGCGAAGCCTATCTGATGGGGGGGGGGGCTGGTGGGTCAATCCGGCCATGAGTCTAACGACAGTGATCAAATCTCTCCACAAAACAGCCCACAAAAGGCGTTGTGGCTTAGTTGGTTAAAGAGCCTTTTTAGTAAACAGGAGATCCTGGGTTCGAATCCCAGCAGTGCCTTGTGCGACCTACCAAATATAGTATTTGTCCTATAAACTGCATTAAGGTCACACGCTTTTCAACAAGACACCCAGTCCCCCCATGAGATAATATAGGAAGTCCATGACATAAGGTATTTGTTAATTACAAATGGGTGAGATGATACCTGTGTTGTTGAGCATGGGCTAGGTTTGAATATTTTGTTTTTTACAGAAAATACCTGCAGGCATCAGGCTATACAGCTAACAATTTTAAATATGCTGTTGTTCATTTTGTTATTTCTAATATTATGATATGTGTAAAAGTGATTTGGTAGGCTTTAGCCTAACAGTTGTGATGCTGTCCATTAAAAGCTTAGAGATTTTTATTTATTTTAATTTATTTTATTTTTTATCAGCTGAATAAAAAATCTTTGTTGTTTAATGGTGCAATATTTTTGACACATCAAAGGGTCATGTATGAATACAGAGGATGAGAATGTGTACTATTCTTCTTTTTTTTAAACTGGCACGCCTTAAATATCGTCAACCCAGAAGATGGCTTTAAAAATGGCAACGAAGGTCCTAATGAAGATGGGAGGAATCTTGCGTCATTTTCGAAATGGGTTATGAGAGAAACGTCTCTTTCTGTTGCCAGTCGGGGCTTTAGATGGCACCCTTTCTTCCAAGGTACCGCTGGTGCTTTCATTGCTGGTGGCCTTGGCGCTTCCTCTCTTTAATTTGCTGCAGAAGTTCCTAAAGCGCTTTAGTAAACCGGCTTTCTTTGTTGGCAATTCTGACCTGGGAGGTTCCTCCAGCTTCAGATGCGTGTTTAGGGACCTCACCAAGTCATCATTGAAAGCGTTGTCCCCGGTCGCCATGGTTGCCTTTATTACTTGTTCGGGCCCAAATTCAGCCAACAGATCCCTCAGCACTGCCTTGTACACTTGTTGAATTTCAAAATCTGATGAGTGGGCATCAGTGGAGTCGCTCAATTTCCCCATTGTCCTCTGAGACAGATGTTTGATCATCTGATTAATTACGTCAAAGGATTCAGTGCCTTGTGTGTAGTTGGCCTGACTGAGCAGCCTCATGAGAAGCAGATTAATAACGAGGCTCAGAGACTCGCTGCTGCTCTCGGAGGAAGAGGACTCGCCTCTCACGTCCAACACAGGGGAAGTGGACTTAGTTGCAATGACCAACTCAGAGGAGGACTCGCTTGAATCATCAGCCCTTGCAGCTTTCAGCCTCTCCAACTTTTTAACTTTACCTGCTGGCGGCGTTACCGACAACTCCTCCATGCTGCAGTGCCCATCCAAGCTGTCTTCAGATATGGGAGTGGCCAGTTTTGTGTCTTGTTCTGGATTTTCACAGTTCAGAGATAAATCTTCATCAGTCCCCTGGCACTCCTGCATAATCCAGACTTCGGCCTGGTTTAGGAAGCGCTGTACAGCTCCCTCTGTTATAGCATAGAGCAACAGAGATACGGAGTTTCCATCAGCATCTTAATTTTTCTGCAATATCTGCAAAATGGTGGTGTCCAACATGCTCCTTCCAAAAGGAATCACGGGGCTCAGGTATTTCCTGTCAGTCACAATGAGCTATAGATATTTTCAGTGAGGTCTGCAAAAAGATTGACATTGTTTTTCCAGACCCATACCTTGGTTTCAAGCGTTCTTCCACCAGATCAGTGACAAGCTTCTCGACAGCCTTTTTTTTTCTTCCAAAGGCTATTATAGCACGGGCTGATTTGCACCTGACTTGAAAGCTGTCACGGTGGAGTTCGGATGATTCAGGTACAGCTCCCAGCACACTCATCAACTCCTCATGGGCTGTTTGTAGACTGCCTGACTGGCTCAGGCAGGATATGGCCTCTGAAAACCGCTCTGTTGGGCCCACTATCACAGAGGTCTTACACTGGCCAGAGGTCTGTTTATGGTGTTTGGTTTCCACCTGAGTGCATTCTCTGAGGGTCTCCACCCACCAACGAAAATGCTGCTTAGCAAACTGCAGAAAGTTCTTTTTTGATTTCCCCTTAAATAGGGTGCTGGGACTTGGCCTCTACCATGAAACTCTGACTTTCTGCTGCTAGGAGCAGACAGCGAGGACCCAGCGGATGCAGATATGCCTCCTTTTTTACAGCACTTCATTGACTTTCCAAGGTACATTTTCAGGAAGGCACCCATCGCAGTAGCCATTTTGCAGCGCATGGACGGGCAAGTGATGCACCCACTGACACATATAACTGGTACACGTTTCGCTGTTCCTGGTGTCTGCCAGACTTCAGAAATTGCTGAGATAACTCTGTCAGCTACTGCTTTCGCGACCAGTTTACGTACCTTGACAGACAACTCTTTAAATTTCTCATCTAGCTGCCTATTCTCAGACGGAGCCATTGACACAGGCATGAAAAGACTGAGCAGGCTCTCCTGGACACTTTCTTCTGTAACAGTGAGATAATTAATCTTGCATGTCGTATCCAGGGAACTTCCTGATGCAGCGAAGCTCCTTGACAGATTAAAAAAAGGGGGCATTCTGATGCACCCAAATGAACCCCTGGACTTTAGGCAGGATATTCTCCAGGATAGCTGTGGCAGCTCCCTGGACAATGTCCATGGACAAGCCCGCTAAGAGGGCCAACATTCCAAGGCTTGTTGTTTGTGATACCATGGTCCTCCTTTGTCCTGGAGTGAGGCTGTCGATTAACTATTGGATGATCTGATGGAGTTCATCCAAGTTGACGTGAGTGAGGTTTACAGTAATTCAGTAATTGCCATTTCATAGTAAATGGCACAACACAGAAAAGCTAACGTGTCAGGCAGGAAAGCTGCAGTTTACACCCAATTACAGGCCAGTAGCCACTCTTTCAAGGATGAAGATGTGCACATCCTTGATATGAAGGGATGCTGGTTTGAGCAGGAAGTCAAAGAAGCCATCTCTGTGAGGTGGGAACAACCAACCCTGAACGGGGGGGGCTAGGAGTGCATCTGTCACCATCTTACAATGCTGTGATTGCAGCCATTCCCAAATCCCCTGTGAATAGTACACATCGCCATTGAAAGAGACTGAAGAAGTCACTTAGATGAGTGATGAAACATTTATTTCAGTAAGTGTTGTGTCCAGATGATCTAATTCAGCTTTCTGTGAACAAGGCACATAAGTTGTAGGCATTAATAAACAACAGATGGGCATAGGCAGCAACCAGAAATCAGCCACATCAGGAGGATTCAAATGCTAGTGAATAAAAGTGAGTTTTGAGCTGGGACTTAAAAGAGTCGATGGAGGGGGGGAGGTCTGATAGGAAAGGGGCTGCAGCCGCAAAGGTGCGGTCACCTCTGAGCTTAAGTTTAGATTGTGGGACAGCCAGGAGTCCCAAGTCAGCCAACCTGGGGGACCTGGAGGTGAAATAGAGGGTTAAAAGGTCTACGATATAGGAGGAGGCCAGCCCATTTAGGGCTTTATAAACAAACAGTAGAACCTTATAATCCATTCTGAACCACACAGACAGCCAGAGGAGATTGTCTAGTATAGGGGTAATATTTTCCCTCTTTCGAGTACCTGTCAGGAGCCGGGCTGTGGCATGTACAAGGAGTTGCAGTAGTAGTAGTAGTAGATGTACACTAAAACTACCACTTTCAGGAAATCCAAATTTATTTTCTCACATTGGAAGCTGTTTATAGGAGTCATCATCATATTATTCTAATATAATGTTTGCACAATCTGTCAGACAAGGCTTGTCAGTTAAAATGTGCTTTGTTTTCGTTTTTGTTTTGTTTTTCCCATTCTGTTATCCTGCAGTCACTCTCTTACCCAGAAATTTTGTAATCCTGACATTCAATTGACATTATTCATTATTTCCTTTACCAATGGCGCATCACCAATAAGTGAATGTAATTACCTTCAGAAGTATTTACAGGGTCTTCAATACGGTATCCTCATTTAAGTAAGATGTATCACACATCCTTCCCCCACAATCACACAGAACAGTCTCCTCTCACCCTGTGAGTAGGATACGAACTGTCATCAGGGGAGGTAGACTTCCTGGGTCTTGGGAGATTTTCCAACCGCTTCACCAGACTAGCCAGCCAGATTCAGTCCAGAGTGGGTCAAGGAAAATGTGAGTTATGCATCCCGGGCAAGCCCACAAATTGTAGCGGAAATTGTTTAATTCCACTCTGACAATAAATGTGAGGCAAAAATCTCTTACAGTATTTTCACACTTTAATAATGTTCATGAACGGGCACACAAAGATTAGATACCAGAGTGTGCTTTCCATTGTGAGTGCTCCCCTTAACATTTTGCAGCAAAACGGCAGAGTCATGCTTATTGTAAACAGGTCTAGGTTACAGTCACAATGGTATGTACCCAGAGTTTCTCCCTATTCCCTATTTTGAGCAAGAGGTTATCTTTACTGCTGGGCTGTCATCCTAATGGATAACAGAAATTGCATATTTTTCAAGGAGTTCATAGTTCGGGTTATTTCCTCTGCTCCTTATCGTTCAGCTCATAATTCACCTGGACCATTTCTCCAGTTACTGTGCACAGACATTGCTACACTCAATGAGTTTCTCATACATTCATCTGCTATCAGCTAACGGTTAACAATAGACCTTTATTTGTTCACATGGGGAAGACACTTCATAACGCTACATTTGTTCTTTTACACGTGAGCTTTAAGCATCTATATAAGCAATATAGACTAAATATAAAAATTGAATAGGTCATACATGGTCAAAAAGTAAAAGTAAGCGAAAATCATGTATGATTATGTGGCAGAAAAATTATCTTCGCACTGTCAAATGGGAAAGGGATTGCTAGGAACTGGCTTTCATAATAAGAAACAATTCTGTGTATTGTTTTTGCTGTAAGCTCTTTTTTACAAAAGACTAAAACATAATAAAGGAAGGTCTGAATAGCTGGACAAAAATCAACACTGTTCTGAAACACCATTATTGTAGTCCTTAACATACAAACAACATGATTAAGTGGAGAGAACTTGATCCGTGCCTAAGGATCCGTGCCACATCTGACAGTCACAGGAACAGATGTCCATTATTCTGAGAAATGTGGCTTTAAAGGGAAAGCCAGAGATCAAGGAGCACTTCCTTGACTTTGTGAATGGTGCGGTTACAACAGGCTTGAATCTGTCAACTGTCATTTTAGATAATCTGAATGAGCTGAAGATTCCATTAGATTATAGAGGGCAAGCCTATGATAATGGGGCCAACATGAAGGGCCAGTACCAAGGAGTACAACCAAGACTGTTCAAAAAATAAACATAAATAAATAAAATAAAAATAAAAGTTAAAAAAAAATCCCAGAGAAAATACTCTAAAACTGGTCATTGCAGATACTGCCAAATGCAATCAGATATTGGGCGTCTGAGGTTTGGGATTCATTACTGGAAGCCAGACAGATGATCAATGATCCTGTAGCCAAAATGGACACACACACACTTCCATAGGAAGTTGCGTCCTACCACTTCTTGATTTGCTGTGTTGTATGGTGTGAGATACTGACAATGACAAACAAGCTGAACAAGCTCCTCCAATCAATCTCAATGCAGGTGGATATAGCAGTGAATTTAATCTCAAATGCAATGGCCTCCCTCAATACACTAGATTCTCTTTTTTTGCTTTTTTTGGTTTTTTTTCTGTAATGCACTGGATTCTCTGAGGCCCAGACAACAGCCAAAAGCATTTGTGAAGAACTGAATGTGGAGGCTGAGAATAGACTGAGGAACAGCAAGAGGCATTTCGGCTATGAGGCTCCTAATGAACCAGTGACTGATTCACAGGACTGCGTTCCCAGCAGCGAGAGCAGCATGAGGTGATGGCAACCGCAGATGCAGACCTAGCTCGGGAGAAAGTATCATCATCATCATCATCATCAGAGGAAGACGATGAGGAGGACAGGTCCAGGGTGCCCCCAGCAGCTCCTGCAGCCCCATCTTTGACAGGTGGATAGGGGGCAGAACTACTGACAATGGTGAGAGACTTCTTGGCAGCACAGCAAAGGCGAGAGGAGGGCTTGTTGACAGAGATTCGAGTCCTGCAGGCTTCTCTTCCACTGACTAACCAGTTGCCTCAACCTCCCACCCTGCCCTGTCAGTATGTTGCCCAAGCACCTCCTGCTCTGAACCTACCAGTCACTGTTACAATGCCAAGCACAGTGACAGCATCAAGCGCCAGATTTGAACTACCAAATTCCAGCCTGTGCATCGGGATGCACCATCAGAGTTACCCTCTCTCCAGTTTCAAGACTCGAGCAGCAGACCTAACCAGCCAAGGTCAAAGTGGAGGCACTATACTAAGCCATAAATCCCGCAATATGAGATGGGTGAGGACATTGAGAACTATTTGTTACATTTTGAGCACATTGCCAAAACGTGGTAATGGCCAGAGAGTGAGTGGGCATGCCGACTCATTCCACGACCATCTGGAAAGGCATTGGAGGCCTACAAGGAGACAAGGAGTGAGCCCATTGCTATACAGACCTGAAAGCAATGCTGCTGACCAAGTTTGACATCTCCCCAGTGATGTACTGGAAGCAACTACTGTACTACCTGGCAAGAAACCCACCGAGACATATCACCATCTTAAGGGCCTCTACCGGTGCTGGATTCAGCCAGAGTAGCACACCAAGAAGGAGGTTGGTGAGCTACTCTTGGAGCAGCTACTCCGGGTACTGCCCTTTGAGGTGGGGACCTGGGTGAAGGAGCATGAGCTAGCGAAAGGACTTGTGGCTTCCAAGCTGGCTCTACATTACCTCAGTGCTCAGAGAGGAGGATCAGCTGCACACTCTACCAGTGCAGCACACCGACCACCAGCACTTCCACAAACCAACGAGCATCCAGTAGGTACATTGATTGTTTTTATTGCCAGCAGCCAGGCCACCAAGCTTCTGTGTGTCCCATACACAAAGCTAAGTTCACAGGCACCTGCCATGCACCCCAGCCTGAGGCGGAGCCCACCGAGGATAAGGAAGTGAGAGTTCAGCTCTATAAAAATGTGATTGTCAATGGCAAGCAGGTTACTGCTCTGTTGGACACTGGTAGCTTCATGTCTCTGATTAAGCACAGTCTGGTGACAGTTGGTAGTGTGGATTACAGCAGACAAGTGGACATTTTGTGTGTTCATGGGGATACTAAAGAATCCGACCCGTTAGCCAAGGGCAAGTGAGTCTATTTATCCGTGCTTGTTACACTACCCCCTCCCCCCCGTTCTGGAAGTGCATCCCGCACTTCAGCGTACCAGCTGCCTCGTGCCTCTGGGCGCACGAGGTTCAGATGGCCTCACAATCTCACCATCCTACTTCTGACACGAATGTAGTGAATTTGGGGGGCAGCCAGGGAACCGCCTAGGCCACGATGAGAACCTGGATCTCCCACACCACGGGTGACAACGTTAACAAGTCGACTAAAGGGTTTGACCCGTTACACTACCCCCCCTTCTTCAGGAAGTGCATCCCCGCGCTTCAGCTTACCAGTACCTCACGCCTCTGACCCACGCACTTCTGATGGCCTCACGGTCTTACCATCCCACTTCTGACACCAATGTAGCAAATTCGGGGGGGGGGGGTAGCCCGAGAACTGCCTCAGCCTGGGCGTGAACCTGGATCTCCCACACCACGGATGACTACGCTAATCAGTCGACTAAAGGGTCCGACCCGTTAGTCAAAGGCTAATGAGTCTATTTATCTGTGCTCGTTACACTACCCCCCTCCTTCGGGAAGCGCGTCCTTACACTTCAGCATGCGCTTCCGATGGCTTCACGGTCTATACCTCCGGCTTGGTTGGGCGTCCCTACAGACACAATTGGCCATGTCTGCGGGTGGGAATACGGATGTAGGTATGTTTCCTGGTCTCTGCACTAGCACCTTCTCTGCTCAGTCGGGACGCCTGTTCAGTGGGGAGGGGGAACTGGGGAGTATAGCGTGATCCTCTCACGCACTACGCCCCCCTGGCGAAACTCCTCACTGTCAGGTGAAAACAAGCGGCTGGCGACTCCACATGTATCGGAGGAGGCATGTGGTAGTCTGCAGCCCTCCCCAGATCGGCAGAGGGGGTGGAGAAGCAACTGGGACTGCTCGGAAGACTGGAGTAATTGGCTGGATGCAATTGGGGAGAAAAAAAAGGGGTGGGAAAAAAAAGTGAGAAATGGTCCCCCAAATGGCAGTGAATGTTTTAAGAGAGCTAGTTAAGTGTGTTGTAAGAGCTAACTTATTTATTTATTTATTTGTTTTACCACTTTATTGATCCCCGTGGGGAAATTCTTCTTCTGCATTTAACCCATCCTAGATGTGTAGCTAGGAGCAGTGGGCAGCCGCCGTGCAGCTCCCTGGGAATGTCCTAATACTGGGGAATGTCCTATACATGTCCTAATACTCGTTTGCTAATCACCATTATGACGTTTGAGGAACAACTGTGAAGGAAAGTGTCGACTTGATAACCTCAATATTATGACTGCAGTCACACATGCCATGTAACTCATATTTTGATTGGCATTGAATAATACTACCTTTGAAATGTGCAGGTAGATTTTCGACAGTCTTTTGCAGTAAATAATGATGTCATTACATCATCACATCATATTTTGTGAATCAGTAAACGCTGAGCCCAGGCAGAGGCAACGCGTTTAGTACCCAGCAAAGATCCCTTTTGATCCCTGGATCAAACAGTGACCCAACAGCTCATCAAAAAACTCCGAGCTGAGCATTCATAAAACATGCTATCCACAGCTATTTCTTGGCACAGCTTCAGATGTAATAATTCATAAGCTGTATATTTCATGACCTGACTGGTTAGAGGTTGTTTTGCGGGGATGAATCTGCCTGGGTTAATGAGAAAAAAAATAGTTTATTGCATTTGTATTTATATATTTTTTTTGTATCATGACTTTCTGACCATCCCCACACCTGCTATGAAAGTCAAAAAAAAAAAAAAAAAATATATATATATATATATATATATATATATATATATATATATAATCAAGCCTTATCCTTGAAGCAAAATAAAATTGTAGTCCTATATGTTTATAAATAAGTCTTGTGTGAGGTTCTCAGTATTGGATGTGAACCGCATCATCCAAAATAATAATACTCTACTCAGATGTCCTCTATGCCCTTAAATTTGTTAATTTTCAAAAAAGGTTGTTCATAGATTATAAAAATTTAAAGCCTTGCCACCCCCGTGACTCTTGTCTCTCTTATGGAGGCGATTATGGCTGCATGCTTGCATGAACACATACACGTGAACACATTTACACAATGTCTAACTCTTGCAAATGTAATTTTTTTTATTTTTACAGCCCCCCTTGTTATCACCAGTGAACTGCCCTCTTGTTATTGCCTCCATGTATTTTATATTACTTTATGTGTGAGGGAGGGCAAAGGGACAGATGGAGGGAGGAGGGGTGTGTGAGCAAGAGAGATACTTGGTAATGCTGTAGGCAAGTTCAGTGGAAGATAAATAGTTTGACATGTTAATGGATCCATACAGTTATCCTTTATGAATAAAGGGAAATTGCTTCATAAAACTACCCGCTGCGATTAACGATGGTACCGAGCCACTTGTATCGATCCTGCAGACAAAGGACTCTCCAGTATTTACAATGGTTAATGTTAAAGTAAATGGCATTATAGAAGTTCACTGTAAGTTCAATAAAGTGTCATGCACTTGAAAATTAGGCTGCACCTGAGGTGGCAGAGGCTATTACTGTGATCTTACAGGCCATTTGCTATACTAGGTGAGGAGGGAATGATGATAATGCACACAAATACAGCAGATGAAACACGTGGCAAATAGGGCGGGTAAAGCATTGGCGCTATTCACTAAGATGAGACAGGGATGCACACTCTTTTGTATTGTGTTTCCTCATTTACTTTGTACATTCACACCCACCAGCATAACCCGAAACATCCATCCATCCATCCATCCATCCATCCATCCATCCATCCATCCATCCATCCATCCATCCATCCATTATCCAAACCGCTTATCCTGCTCTCGTGATGCTGGAGCCTATCCCAGCAGTCATTGGTCGGAAGGCGGGGAGACACCCTGGACAGGTCGCCAGTCCATCACAGGGCCGACACACACACACACACACACACACACACCTAGGGACAATTTAATACGGCCAATTCGCCTGACCTACATGTCTTTGGACTGTGGGAGGAAACCGGAGCACCCGGAAGAAACCCACGCAGACCATGCAAACTCCACACAGAGGACAACCCCGGACGCCCCTCAAGGTTGGACTATCCCGAACCCAGGACGTTCTTGCTGTGAGGCGACCGCACTAACCACTACGCAACCGTGCCACATTAAAGAGATTTGTTCACGTCCAGCCATGTAAGGTTCTTATGTTTTTCTCCTATGTTTTCTATCGTGCCATTTGAGTTAGCAGTGAAAAGAGACCGAAACAGAGGACAGTGGGCCACCCTGCATCTCCTCATGTATGGATTCAAAGGGGGGTTGTTACCAGTGCGTATACCCAAGATCCACTGCCATGTGCTATACAGGGCAGTGTGTAGCAAAGTGTCCCTGAGTCTAAGTCTCTGTCACTGCCTCCTCTTGTGACGATGATCGATGGGAGCAGAAGTGGTTCAGATCGATGGTGTTTGAGCAGACTGATGAACCTAGATCAATAGCCGCAGGTTGAGTTTGGACTTGGACCCTCTGATTTGGTCTCGTTCACTAACACATACACACATGCTCACATGCTCCATTTCTCTTTAAGCTTGCAGACCCCACATAACAGGTTGCACTCAGTGCACGTCTCTACACACTAACTAGTTTGCTGGCAGCCCTCGGCACACAGCATGGTTAAGTCATCAAGGCTTTAGACAGAGATGGAAGGGGTTATTATCAGATGCTGCTCTGGGTTCACATTGTGTGAGAGAAAGGTATGCTTGGATCGAGATATATATATATATATATATATATATATATATATATATATATATATATATATATATATACACTACCGTTCAAAAGTTTGGGATCACCCAAACAATTTCGTGTTTTCCATGAAAAGTCACACTTATTCACCACCATATGTTGTGAAATGAATAGAAAATAGAGTCAAGACATTGACAAGGTTAGAAATAATGATTTGTATTTGAAATAAGATTTTTTTTACATCAAACTTTGCTTTCGTCAAAGAATCCTCCATTTGCAGCAATTACAGCATTGCAGACCTTTGGCATTCTAGCTGTTAATTTGTTGAGGTAATCTGGAGAAATTGCACCCCACGCTTCCAGAAGCAGCTCCCACAAGTTGGATTGGTTGGATGGGCACTTCTTTGAGCAGATTGAGTTTCTGGAGCATCACATTTGTGGGGTCAATTAAACGCTCAAAATGGCCAGAAAAGGAGAACTTTCATCTGAAACTCGACAGTCTATTCTTGTTCTTAGAAATGAAGGCTATTCCATGCGAGAAATTGCTAAGAAATTGAAGATTTCCTACACCGGTGTGTACTACTCCCTTCAGAGGACAGCACAAACAGGCTCTAACAGGTACTATTTAATGAAGATGCCAGTTGGGGACCTGTGAGGCGTCTGTTTCTCAAACTAGAGACTCTAATGTACTTATCTTCTTGCTCAGTTGTGCAACGCGGCCTCCCACTTCTTTTTCTACTCTGGTTAGAGCCTGTTTGTGCTGTCCTCTGAAGGGAGTAGTACACACCGGTGTAGGAAATCTTCAATTTCTTAGCAATTTCTCGCATGGAATAGCCTTCATTTCTAAGAACAAGAATAGACTGTCGAGTTTCAGATGAAAGTTCTCTTTTTCTGGCCATTTTGAGTGTTTAATTGACCCCACAAATGTGATGCTCCAGAAACTCAATCTGCTCAAAGAAGTGCCCATCCAACCAATCCAACTTGTGGGAGCTGCTTCTGGAAGCGTGGGGTGCAATTTCTCCAGATTACCTCAACAAATTAACAGCTAGAATGCCAAAGGTCTGCAATGCTGTAATTGCTGCAAATGGAGGATTCTTTGACGAAAGCAAAGTTTGATGTAAAAAAAATCTTATTTCAAATACAAATCATTATTTCTAACCTTGTCAATGTCTTGACTCTATTTTCTATTCATTTCACAACATATGGTGGTGAATAAGTGTGACTTTTCATGGAAAACACGAAATTGTTTGGGTGATCCCAAACTTTTGAACGGTAGTGTGTATGTATATATATATATATATATATATATATATATATATATATATATATATATATATATATATATATATATATATATATATATATATATATATATATATATATATATATATATATATATAAGTAGACACGTTGGCCGCTGGCTGACGGGTCTGACTGACCTTTTAGTTGAGCGGTCAACGATGTCTCCCGCGGTGCGGGCGGTGCGGGTTCACGCCCCGGCCGCGGCAGTTCCTGTGGTTGCCCCCCCCCCCCCCCGAATTCGCTACAATATGTAAGTTCAATAGGGATCTGATTTCATAAAAATTAAACAATATCAAACCTCTCAAAAAACTGCTCCTTGCCCACTGGGGACCGGGCTTCGCGCCCCGGTCTCGTCAGATCCGACTATGGCCGGACTCGATGAAGCAGCAATAATTGGCAGCGCTGTCTTCGGGAGGAGGGCGGAGTCGGCTTGTGTTCATCACATGGATGCGTCTGTGTGTGTGTGTCGGAAAAAGCCGTGGTTCTGCCTGGAGTCGCTTTGTCACGGAAGTGGCGAGGCGTCTCCTTCGAGACTGCCGGCCGGAGAGATGCGGTTGGCGTACGCATGCAGTACGAGGGTGGGTGTTTGAACTAAAAATAGTAATCAGTTGGCCACTAAATTGGGAGAAAAAAGGGAAAAATCAGAACTAAATTCATTAAAAAAAACCTACTCCTCAAGCTACTAAGTACCATAAGCGACTGGCAGAACTCCGTAACGAGGAGTACGCGAAAGTTATGAGCCATCGAGGACCAGAATACGGTTCTCAATACTCCGCAGCACATTGATTTCAGTGAGAGGTGAACGTGGGAGAAGACCGCCATCAACAAAGCCCCTTTTGGAGATAACGGTCAGTCTGATACCGGAAGCAAAGCAGTATGAATGTTTTTTTTAAATACTGGGGGTATCCATACTTTTAATGATTTTTGACTGCGGTGTGTTTTTATTGATTGTTTTTCGATTGATTATCTTATCGATTGTTTTAATTGATTCTGTATTATATATTATTGTAAATAAAGTTCATTTTCAATTAAAAGAAAAACTTCTCAAACTACTCAAGCAGTATAATCAGAGTCACCAGCAACCACTTTTGTACTCACTGTGATCCAAACTCATGTGCTTTTGCCAGAATATGGCTGAATAAATCACTTCTGGCAAGTGCTCTCATCCATGACTACGTCACGCCCATAGGCCGCGGAACCGGTATGGCCAGTAGGGCCGTGGCCATACCTACTTTGGCGTGCATCAAACATAAACGTGTAAAAATTCAAATCGCAAATACGTTACATTCTTAATGTATTGCACTTTTGCGCGCTTCCCGGGCTAATTTCCACTAGCTGTAAACCTACGTTCAGTACGTAGCCTATCACAAGCAACAAACTGTTTCCTAATGATTGATTGGTTATTTGTGTCACGTGAGCTTAGCGTCACACGGACGTGAATTCAAAGAACAAAATACCGGCGCTCTATGTAAGTAGACTACCTGCTAGTGTGTTCGCTAAATTTAAGCAATAGTAACGTTCAAATGAATGATGGAGCGTCGAAAAACAACTGATTTCTTCGGGTCAAAGTTAACCAAGGTAGCTGAGACAACCACCGTCACTCCAGCCCACGATGAGCCCTCTGAGGAACCGGAAGTAGAACGTCTAACTGTCGCTGCTCCAACTGGCCCCTCTGCCGCCGCTACCCTCAACGTTATGAGCCTCGCCCCAGCTGACAATGAGCCCTCTGAGCTTGAGGAACCAGCAGTAGAATTGCTAATTAGCCCCAGAACTTGACTTTGACAGTTTACGCGCACAGCTGAATATGCTGCCAGATGCGATCCGAACGTCTGGAATTACCGTCACCACGGTAGCATCAGCAACATCGGCAATGAATGCTGCTCCGGTAGCGAAAACCCCATTGCCGGACGTACACAGGCTGTTGAAATTGTTCTATACAATTCCCGTGTCAACTGCCAGCGCCGAGAGGTCTTTCTCAACCCTTCGTCGTATGAAGACTTATCTAAGGTCAGCAATGACTCAAAGGAGACTCAATGACTTGAGGTGCAGCCACACACACAGGGATGCTTCGGCCAGTGTGGATGGTCTCGCCATTGCCAGTGACGTCATCCAGCACAACGAGAGAGGGAGGAACTTCTCTGGGAACGTTTAAGACGGGGCGGTGAGCGTTGACATTTTTTAATCCTATGTGTAATGTCCGTAGACGCCTTGTCTTACTGACATAAGAACAATTCAAGAACGAGCCGACTTCGTAGGTTCTTAACTGTGTAGCTTTTACTAGCGTTCATCCGACATACAACCTTCATAACATGCGCTTCTAACTTCCTGTATACGTCACACGCACTGCACGTACATCCGTGAGTGGGTCAAGTTAAACACGTGACCTTTCATTCATTACATCTCCCCCTCTAAGATGATTTTCTAACCTGTATACCACCCCCCTTTTCACAAAAAAAATAAAAAATCCCCCACAGTACACAAGTCCATACGCCTCACAAATCCAGCCGGATTGCAGGCTTGCTCACCCTGCCAGAGCGAGTAACATATGGTGTGGAAGTTGGAATTTCTGCTGCTCGGGACTCATCCGTGTTTCCACTCTCCCCTGGAGTGACATGGTCAGGATCCCTGCTGACAAAGGTGAGTGTTTTAGGTGTGGCCAACAGGTGGCGCCTGTTCCTTCTGTAATGTTCACCTTGAGCTGTCTCCACTATGTAGGATCTGGGAGTGGAGCTCTGACTGTGAACAACTGCTGGCATTGTCCATGTTTTCTGTCCATCAAGTTTGGTGAGTACTGCGTCACCCGAGTTCAGTGGGCGCAGTGTCCGCACGCCGTTCCTGCGGTTGTAGTAGAAAGCCTGCCTCGATTTGGCTGCGGCGTCAGCGGTTTTGATCAGTTCCTCTTTAGGCCAGGCCGGTTTCAGGTTATGCTGCAATGTGGGTAAGGTGGTTCTGAGTCTCCTACCCATGAGCAATTCCGCTGGACTGGCTCCAGTGGAAGAAGAGGGTGTAGCTCTGTATGTCAACAGGGCGAGGAGAGGGTCTTCCTGCCTTAATATGCTTTTGGCTATCTGAACAGCCCTCTCTGCCTGTCCATTACTCTGGGGGTAGTGTGGGCTTGAAGTCACATGGATGAAATCATAATCCTCACTGAACCTCCTCATCTCTTCTGAAACTAGCTGTGGCCCATTATCACTAACTACAATTTCAGGGATACCAAAACGTGCAAATGTAGCCTTCAGCCTAGCTACAACCTGACTGCTAGTAGTTGTTGGTAGATTTAGAATCTCCAAAAACCTGGAATAATAGTCAGACACTATCAAGTAGTTTTGCTTTTTGTACTCACACAGGTCTATGCCAACTTTCTGCCATGGTCTGGATGGGAGCTCACTTGACATTAAAGGCTCTTTTCTCTGTGTGTTCTTGTGTTCTCTGCAGAATTGACATTGCTGTATCTTTGTTGTAATGTGCTCTGTCATTTTGGGCCACCACACTGACTGGCTAGCTCTCTCTCTGCACTTAACTATCCCCTGGTGCCCGTCGTGTATTCTGTCTAAGATCACCTCCCTCATCTCTGTGGGAATGACGATACGACTGCCTCTGATGACTAAACCATCTACCTCAGATAACTCCCCTCTCACCTGATAAAAGTCTCTGACTGTCTCCGGCACTTTATCGACATACTCAGGCCAGCCGTGTCTGATGAAGCCCAACGCTGTCTGGAGCTGCAGATCCCCATCCGTGCTCTGTTTTATCTCCTGCATCCTTTGAGGTGTGGCAGGCACCTGGCACACGATGGCATCAATGTGCGCTGCAACATCATCATGAGAAGCACCATCTCCGTAGCGCTGCTCTGGGCCTCTGGAGAGTGCATCAGCTACAGCTAAAGTTTTGCCTGGTGCGTATTCAGCCACTGCATTGAAACGCATCAGCCTCATTAACAGTCTCTGGCACCTAATGGGCACATTATCCAAGTCTTTGCTGTTCATGAGAGGCACTAGTGGTTTATGATCGGTGACAAGTCTGAAATTGTCAAGCCCAAACAAGTACTTCTCGAACCTTTCACATGCCCAGACGCTGGCTAAGCACTCTTTCTCGATCTGTGCGTACCTTGTCTCTGCGTCACTCAGCCGTCGGGAGCAGTAGGCCACGGGCTTCCAGTGTTCCCCGTGCTGCTGGAGCAGAACGCCTCCCAGCCCGTAGCTGCTGGCATCTGCTGACACCACCGTAGCCTTAGTGACGTCGTAAAAGGTGAGTACCGGGGCGGTGGCGAGTGCTGCTTTAAGGTCTTGGAATGCTGTGTTCTGTGCAGGTCCCCACAGCCACTCTGTCGTTGCTTTAAGCAGTCCATAAAGCGGCTGACCTACAGTGGACAGCTCTGGGACATATTTTGCCAAATAGTTCACCATCCCGAGGAACCTCTTGAGTTCCGTCACGTTCTGGGGCTGAGGAAAGTTCTCTATTCCGGCCACTTTGTCCGGGTCAGGTCTGATGCCTGCCTCGTTGATGATATGACCAAGGAAGCGGACTTGTTTCTGTTTGAACTTGCATTTCGATTGGTTCAGTTTGAGACCTGCTGTTTCAATGACCCCCAGCGCCTCTGCTAGGCGCCGGTCATGGATTTCCTCAGTCTCTCCATGTATAAGGATGTCATCCATGTACACCTCTGTGCCCTCTAGCCCGGTCAGAGTTTCCGCCATCTTTCTCTGGAAAATCTCTGGAGCACTCGTTATACCAAATGGAAGGCGGCAGAAAGCATACCTCCCAAATGGGGTGATGAAAGTGGTGAGCCCCCTGCTGTCTTCATGCAAGGGGATCTGGTAAAACCCACTTGCTGCATCCAACGTTGTGAAGAACTTTGACCCTGCGAGCCTTGGCATTATTTCCTCCATAGTGGGCAGCACGTATTTCTCACGTTTCACCGCTCGATTCAGCCTCCTGAGGTCAGCGCAGCAGCGAACCTCTTTCTTGTTCGGTTTCAGCACCGGCACCATAGCGGCGCACCATTCTGTGGGCTGAGTCACTTTTTCAATAATGCCCTCATTTTCCATGCGCTGCAGTTCTTTCTTAACCAGTGGTACAAGTGGCAGTGGTATCCGTCTGGCTGTATGCACCGCGTATGGCTGGGCACCCTCCACCAGAGCTATTTTCACTGGGTCTGTTTTCAGCAGTCCACTTGAACCGAAAACTCCACTGACCTCATTCATCCGCTTCACTAGACCCATCTCCACTGCCTCTGGACGACTCAGCAGACAGCTGCCTCTCCCCTTGATCACATACACTGGAAAGGAGTATTGTTTCTCCTTGTAGTTGGTTGTGGCTTGAAACTGTCCTATGCAGCTGATGTTTCCACCTGGGCTTATGAAGCATGTGTCAGGAGGTCCCAGTTTTATGTTTGGCTTCAGCTTTTTAAATGTCCCTTGGTTGATAACAGTAGCATCAGCCCCCGTGTCAATTTTAAAGGTTATTGGTACATCACTTATTGTTAAACTAACAGTCCAATCTTCCTGACTGCTCTCTTTGCCAACTTCTCCCAGAAAGTA